>NC_069504.1:814711058-814746058 GCF_027579735.1 Bombina bombina
AATTATACAAGAATTAAGTGAACATTTTATAAGTGAGCCATTAGCAATAGAATTATACAAGAATTGAACAAGGATTGGGCAAGGGGCAAGAAAAAGGCAGGTACTTTGTAATATTATGTTTATATACCTTATTGTTTTCTTATGCAATTTCTACTGTAATACTGTGTCTTATGTGTTTAACTGGTTCCCTCTTTTGTAAAAATGCCTAACATCTTTATATTCATTTTTGCTGCCTTTTGTCTCTATAACAAACAACATTATTCATTTACTCCTTCTCCCTCTACACCTGCACTGTTCATTAGCCCATCTCTCTTAAACTCACCTTACTTTTGTACTCACAAACTTTACCTATTCCTAAACACTCTCTCTCCCCCCTGCACCTTGTCTCAAAAGCAGTCTCATTACTGCAAATCTGTATCTCATCTCATGTCACTCTCCCTGTTGTTTTTACTAACTGCTGGTGACATCTCCCCTAATCCTGGTCCCCAACAACTGCCTAGCCATGCACATCCATGTGTACCGTCCCACAGACTCAAAAAACAAAACTCTGACAACCTTACTCACATTCCTCTTGCATCAAAAGCCACTACCCCTTTCACTTGTGCACTCGCTCTGTTTGCAACAAACTCACTTCTATACATGACCTCTTTATCTCCCACTCCCTCAACTTTCTGGCCCTAACAGAAACCTGGCTCTCTCCCCTTGACACAGCATCCACTGCTGCTCTGTCACATGGGGGTCTCCACTTCAGCCACACTCCTAGGTCTGGTAATAGACAAGGAGGTGGTGTAGATATTTTACTTTCCTCTCGTTGCACCTTTCAACAAATACATCCCATGTCTTCCCTCACATTTTCCTCATTCGAAACCCACATGATTCGCTTATTCTCTCCTCTTTCTATACGTGCTGCAGTCATATACCGACCCCCTGGCTCCTCAACTCAATTTCTAGATCACTTGGCTGCCTGGCTACCATATTTCCTTTCCTCAGACACCCCTTCCCTCATTCTTGGTGACTTCAACATCCCTCTTGACAATCCCACTACCTCCTCTGCAAAACATCTTCTGCAACTCACTTCCTCTTTCGGTTTGTCACAATGGACTGATTCTCCCACTCACAAAGATGGTCACTCCCTTGACCTGATCTTTAGCTATCGATGCACTCTCTCAAACTTCACAAACTCACCCTTTCCTCTTTCTGACCACCATCTCCTTACTCGCAAAATATCATCCATCCCTACAACTCTCCCTCCTTCTGCTCCTCACACCAAACTTCACAGAAGCATTATGTCATTAGATCAACAACAGCTTTCTAATTCCCTCAAACCTCTCCTCTCATCCTTCTCCTCCTTTTCCTGCCCTGACCAATCTATCTGCCACTATAACTCCACCCTTACATCCGTCCTTGACGATCTCGCCCCTCTTACCATAGCTCGGAAATCAAACACTCATCCTCAGCCCTGGCATACTCCTCTGACACGATACCTACGCAGATGTTCCCGTACTGCTGAGCGGCACTGGAGAAAATATAGGAATTCAGCTGATTTTCAACATTACACATTTATCTTGAACTCCTACTATTATGCCCTTAATTTCCATAAGCAACATTACTTCGCTACTCTTATCTCTAATCTTTCTTCAAACCCAAAATGTTTGTTCTCCACTTTCAATACCCTTCTCCGCCCTCCCTCACCTCCTATTACAACTTCTCTGTCAGCTCAAGACTTTGCCAGCCACTTCAATAACAAAATCAACTCCATCAGAAATGAAATCAGTTCTCAACATAATTCCTTTCTCTCACCCCCTCAAATGCTCTCAATCAACCACAACCCACATAACCTTAAACTTAGCTCATTTTCCCCTGTCACTGAGGAAAACGTTTTGGCCCTTATACTGCGCTCTCACCTTACTACCTGTCCCCTTGACCCTATCCCCTCACAGCTACTCCCCTCCCTCACTGCTACCCTCCCCCCTATACTCACACACACTTTTAACCTCTCCCTCAGCACCGGTATATTTCCCTCATCGCTGAAACATGCACTGGTCACACCTATTCTCAAAAAACCTTCCCTTGATCCTACCTCCCCATCCAACTACCGCCCTATTTCCCTCCTCCCTCTTGCATCAAAGCTTCTCGAAAAACTAGTTTATGCACACCTATCCCATTTCCTTACAATAAACTCCCTCCTTGACCCACTGCAATCTGGATTTTGTCCCCATCACTCCACAGAGACAGCAATTGTTAAGGTTACCAACGACCTACTTACAGCAAAATCAAAAGGCCACTTCTCTCTGCTTATCCTCCTTGATCTGTCCGCAGCCTTTGACACTGTTGACCACCCTCTTTTGCTCCAAACCCTCCAATCCTTCGGCATCTGTGACACAGCCCTCTCGTGGCTCTCTTCCTACCTGTCAAACCGTACCTTTAGTGTAGCCTTCTCTGGGGCCTCCTCTGCCCCATCACCACTTTCTGTCGGAGTACCACAAGGCTCTGTCCTCGGTCCCCTTCTCTTCTCAATCTACACGTCATCACTAGGTTCCCTAATAAAGTCCCACGGTTTACAATATCATTTGTATGCCGACGACACCCAAATCTACTTCTCTGCACCAGACCTATCTCCTTCCTTGCTAACCCGTGTCACTAACTGTCTTTCTCACATCTCTAACTGGATGTCCCCTCACTACCTCAAGCTTAATCTCTCCAAAACTGAGCTCCTTATTTTCCCCCCTTCCTCAAAACTCTCCACCCCCAATCTCTCTATAACTGTCGACAACTCCATCATTACCCCTACCCCGCACGCCCAATGTCTCGGGGTCACATTTGACTCAGATCTTTCTTTCACTCCTCACATTCAGTCCTTGGTTAAAGCCTGTCGCTTCCACCTTAAAAACATCTCTAAAATTAGACACTTCCTTACACAAGACACAACTAAGATTTTAATCCACTCTCTCATTCTTTCCTGCCTTGATTACTGCAACTCTGTCCTCTCTGGTCTCCCCACCTGCCGCCTAGCTCCTTTACAATCCATAATGAATGCCTCTGCCAGACTAATCTTCCTTACACGTCGCTCTTCATCTGCTGCACCTCTCTGCCAATCCCTTCACTGGCTTCCTCTTGCCTCTAGGATCAAACACAACATTCTCATTCTGACATACAAAGCCCTCAACTGCACTGCTCCCCCCTATATCTCAGACCTTGTCTCCAGATACTCTCCCTCCCGTTACCTTCGCTCTGCTCATGACCTCCTACTCTCCTCCTCTCTTGTCATCACACTCCCGTTTACAGGACTTCTCCAGACTGGCTCCTATCTTGTGGAGCTCTCTGCCTCGCTCCACAAGACTATCTTCTAGTTTTAAAAGCTTCAAGTGCTCCCTAAAGACTCTACTGTTCAGGGATGCATGCAACCTACACTAACCTTTCATACTACCAGTTCCTCTCCTCCATTGCTATCCCTTGAACCCCCTTAGCATGTAAGCCTAAGAGTCCAGCTGTTTGTAGATCACCTTCTTAAGAGCTGACTACAACAGTGCAACTCTTGGCAGGGCCCTCTACCCATTTGATCCCTATAATTGTTTTGTTGTACTCCCCCTCTGTTTATAGCGCTGCGGAATCTGTTGGCGCTCTACAAATAACCGATAATAATAATAAAATAATAATAACATACAGTATATATACATTTTTATATATATATATTTTTATATATATTCTGTATGTTGGTGTGTGTGTGTATATATGTATATATATATATATGTGTGTGTGTGTATATATGTATATAGAGGAATGTGGCTGCACCTCACTGACGAGGCCCATAGGAGGCCGAAACGATCGTCTGGGGTTGTCATGTTCCTTGTTCAGAGGAGAATTGCCTGGTATTTCGGGGCTGGACTGACCTTACTTGGCGGGATCAGACTGATATACTTAAGGAAAGTTTTCTTCTGTGAAAAGCACACTGGTCTAAAAGAGGCTGCTTCTGGGTGGTAAATGGCCATAGAACAAGCCACTGAGCTGTTGTTCGTTCCTGGTAGAGCGCTTCTCTCTTTGTATGCAAATTAATATGACCCTGGGGAAGTCTCCCTATGGGTGATGGGGGAAACCAGACGTGGACTCCTTGCCCAGTGTGCTTAGAGGAATGTGGCTGCACCTCACTGACGAGGCCCATAGGAGGCCGAAACGATCGTCTGGGGTTGTCATGTTCCTTGTTCAGAGGAGAATTGCCTGGTATTTCGGGGCTGGACTGACCTTACTTGGCGGGATCAGACTGATATACTTAAGGAAAGTTTTCTTCTGTGAAAAGCACACTGGTCTAAAAGAGGCTGCTTCCAGGTGGTAAATGGCCATAGAACAAGCCACTGAGCTGTTGTTCGTTCCTGGTAGAGCGCTTCTCTCTTTGTATGCAAATTATTATGACCCTGGGGAAGTCTCCCTATGGGTGATGGGGGAAACCAGACGTGGACTCCTTGCCCAGTGTGCTTAGAGGAATGTGGCTGCACCTCACTGACGAGGCCCATAGGAGGCCGAAACGATCGTCTGGGGTTGTCATGTTCCTTGTTCAGAGGAGAATTGCCTAGTATTCCGGGGCTGGACTGACCTTACTTGGCGGGATCAGACTGATAGACTTAAGGAAAGTTTTCTTCTGTGAAAAGCACACTGGTCTAAAAGAGGCTGCTTCCGGGTGGTAAATGGCCATAGAACAAGCCACTGAGCTGTTGTTCGTTCCTGGTAGAGCGCTTCTCTCTTTGTATGCAAATTATTATGACCCTGGGGAAGTCTCCCTATGGGTGATGGGGGAAACCAGACGTGGACTCCTTGCCCAGTGTGCTTAGAGGAATGTGGCTGCACCTCACTGACGAGGCCAATAGGAGGCCGAAACGATCGTCTGGGGTTGTCATGTTCCTTGTTCAGAGGAGAATTGCCTGGTATTTCGGGGCTGGACTGACCTTACTTGGCGGGATCAGACTGATATACTTAAGTAAAGTTTTCTTCTGTGAAAAGCACACTGGTCTAAAAGAGGCTGCTTCCGGGTGGTAAATGGCCATAGAACAAGCCACTGAGCTGTTGTTCGTTCCTGGTAGAGTGTTTCTCTCTTTGTATGCAAATTATTATGACCCTGGGGAAGTCTCCCTATGGGTGATGGGGGAAACCAGACGTGGACTCCTTGCCCAGTGTGCTTAGAGGAATGTGGCTGCACCTCACTGACGAGGCCCATAGGAGGCCGAAACGATCGTCTGGGGTTGTCATGTTCCTTGTTCAGAGGAGAATTGCCTGGTATTTCGGGGCTGGACTGACCTTACTTGGCGGGATCAGACTGATATACTTAAGGAAAGTTTTCTTCTGTGAAAAGCACACTGGTCTAAAAGAGGCTGCTTCCTGGTGGTAAATGGCCATAGAACAAGCCACTGAGCTGTTGTTCGTTCCTGGTAGAGCGCTTCTCTCTTTGTATGCAAATTATTATGACCCTGGGGAAGTCTCCCTATGGGTGATGGGGGAAACCAGACGTGGACTCCTTGCCCAGTGTGCTTAGAGGAATGTGGCTGCACCTCACTGACGAGGCCCATAGGAGGCCGAAACGATCGTCTGGGGTTGTCATGTTCCTTGTTCAGAGGAGAATTGCCTGGTATTTCGGGGCTGGACTGACCTTACTTGGCGGGATCAGACTGATATACTTAAGGAAAGTTTTCTTCTGTGAAAAGCACACTGGTCTAAAAGAGGCTGCTTCCGGGTGGTAAATGGCCATAGAACAAGCCACTGAGCTGTTGTTCGTTCCTGGTAGAGCGCTTCTCTCTTTGTATGCAAATTATTATGACCCTGGGGAAGTCTCCCTATGGGTGATGGGGGAAACCAGACGTGGACTCCTTGCCCAGTGTGCTTAGAGGAATGTGGCTGCACCTCACTGACGAGGCCCATAGGAGGCCGAAACGATCGTCTGGGGTTGTCATGTTCCTTGTTCAGAGGAGAATTGCCTGGTATTTCGGGGCTGGACTGACCTTACTTGGCGGGATCAGACTGATATACTTAAGGAAAGTTTTCTTCTATGAAAAGCACACTGGTCTAAAAGAGACTGCTTCCGGGTGGTAAATGGCCATATAACAAGCCACTGAACTGTTGTTCGTTCCTGGTAGAGCGCTTCTCTCTTTGTATGCAAATTATTATGACCCTGGGGAAGTCTCCCTATGGGTGATGGGGGAAACCAGACGTGGACTCCTTGCCCAGTGTGCTTAGAGGAATGTGGCTGCACCTCACTGAAGAGGCCCATAGGAGGCCGAAACGATCGTCTGGGGTTGTCATGTTCCTTGTTCAGAGGAGAATTGCCTGGTATTTCGGGGCTGGACTGACCTTACTTGGCGGGATCAGACTGATATACTTAAGGAAAGTTTTCTTCTGTGAAAAGCACACTGGTCTAAAAGAGGCTGCTTCCGGGTGGTAAATGGCCATAGAACAAGCCACTGAGCTGTTGTTCGTTCCTGGTAGAGCGCTTCTCTCTTTGTATGCAAATTATTATGACCCTGGAGAAGTCTCCCTATGGGTGATGGGGGAAACCAGACGTGGACTCCTTGCCCAGTGTGCTTAGAAGAATGTGGCTGCACCTCACTGACGAGGCCCATAGGAGGCCGAAACGATCGTCTGGGGTTGTCATGTTCCTTGTTCAGAGGAGAATTGCCTGGTATTTTGGGGCTGGACTGACCTTACTTGGCGGGATCAGACTGATATACTTAAGGAAAGTTTTCTTCTTTGAAAAGCACACTGGTCTAAAAGAGGCTGCTTCCGGGTGGTAAATGGCCATAGAACAAGCCACTGAGCTGTTGTTCGTTCCTGGTAGAGCGCTTCTTTCTTTGTATGCAAATTATTATGACCCTTGGGAAGTCTCCCTATGGGTGATGGGGGAAACCAGACGTGGACTCCTTGCCCAGTGTGCTTAGAGGAATGTGGCTGCACCTCACTGACGAGGCCCATAGGAGGCCGAAACGATCGTCTGGGGTTGTCATGTTCCTTGTTCAGAGGAGAATTGCCTGGTATTTCGGGGCTGGACTGACCTTACTTGGCGGGATCAGACTGATATACTTAAGGAAAGTTTTCTTCTGTGAAAAGCACACTGGTCTAAAAGAGGCTGCTTCCGGGTGGTAAATGGCCATAGAACAAGCCACTGAGCTGTTGTTCGTTCCTGGTAGAGCGCTTCTCTCTTTGTATGCAAATTATTATGACCCTGGGGAAGTCTCCCTATGGGTGATGGGGGAAACCAGACGTGGACTCCTTGCCCAGTGTGCTTAGAGGAATGTGGCTGCACCTCACTGACGAGGCCCATAGGAGGCCGAAACGATTGTCTGGGGTTGTCATGTTCCTTGTTCAGAGGAGAATTGCCTGGTATTTCGGGGCTGGACTGACCTTACTTGGCGGGATCAGACTGATATACTTAAGGAAAGTTTTCTTCTGTGAAAAGCACACTGGTCTAAAAGAGGCTGCTTCCGGGTGGTAAATGGCCATAGAACAAGCCACTGAGCTGTTGTTCGTTCCTGGTAGAGCGCTTCTCTCTTTGTATGCAAATTATTATGACCCTGGGGAAGTCTCCCTATGGGTGATGGGGGAAACCAGACGTGGACTCCTTGCCCAGTGTGCTTAGAGGAATGTGGCTGCACCTCACTGACGAGGCCCATAGGAGGCCGAAACGATCGTCTGGGGTTGTCATGTTCCTTGTTCAGAGGAGAATTGCCTGGTATTTCGGGGCTGGACTGACCTTACTTGGCGGGATCAAACTGATATACTTAAGGAAAGTTTTCTTCTGTGAAAAGCACACTGGTCTAAAAGAGGCTGCTTCCGGGTGGTAAATGGCCATAGAACAAGCCACTGAGCTGTTGTTCGTTCCTGGTAGAGCGCTTCTCTCTTTGTATGCAAATTATTATGACCCTGGAGAAGTCTCCCTATGGGTGATGGGGGAAACCAGACGTGGACTCCTTGCCCAGTGTGCTTAGAGGATTTGGCTGCACCTCACTGACGAGGCCCATAGGAGGCCGAAACGATCGTCTGGGGTTGTCATGTTCCTTGTTCAGAGGAGAATTGCCTGGTATTTCGGGGCTGGACTGACCTTACTTGGCGGGATCAGACTGATATACTTAAGTAAAGTTTTCTTCTGTGAAAAGCACACTGGTCTAAAAGAGGCTGCTTCCGGGTGGTAAATGGCCATAGAACAAGCCACTGAGCTGTTGTTCGTTCCTGGTAGAGCGCTTCTCTCTTTGTATGCAAATTATTATGACCCTGGGGAAGTCTCCCTATGGGTGATGGGGGAAACCAGACGTGGACTCCTTGCCCAGTGTGCTTAGAGGAATGTGGCTGCACCTCACTGACGAGGCCCATAGGAGGCCGAAACGATCGTCTGGGGTTGTCATGTTCCTTGTTCAGAGGAGAATTGCCTGGTATTTCGGGGCTGGACTGACCTTACTTGGCGGGATCAGACTGATATACTTAAGGAAAGTTTTCTTCTGTGAAAAGCACACTGGTCTAAAAGAGGCTGCTTCCGGGTGGTAAATGGCCATAGAACAAGCCACTGAGCTGTTGTTCGTTCCTGGTAGAGCGCTTCTCTCTTTGTATGCAAATTATTATGACCCTGGGGAAGTCTCCCTATGGGTGATGGGGGAAACCAGACGTGGACTCCTTGCCCAGTGTGCTTAGAGGAATGTGGCTGCACCTCACTGACAAGGCCCATAGGAGGCCGAAACGATCGTCTGGGGTTGTCATGTTCCTTGTTCAGAGGAGAATTGCCTGGTATTTCGGAGCTGGACTGACCTTACTTGGCGGGATCAGACTGATATACTTAAGGAAAGTTTTCTTCTGTGAAAAGCACACTGGTCTAAAAGAGGCTGCTTCCGGGTGGTAAATGGCCATAGAACAAGCCACTGAGCTGTTGTTCGTTCCTGGTAGAGCGCTTCTCTCTTTGTATGCAAATTATTATGACCCTGGGGAAGTCTCCCTATGGGTGATGGGGGAATCCAGACGTGGACTCCTTGCCCAGTGTGCTTAGAGGAATGTGGCTGCACCTCACTGACGAGGCCCATAGGAGGCCGAAACGATCGTCTGGGGTTGTCATGTTCCTTGTTCAGAGGAGAATTGCCTGGTATTTCGGGGCTGGACTGACCTTACTTGGCGGGATCAGACTGATATACTTAAGGAAAGTTTTCTTCTGTGAAAAGCACACTGGTCTAAAAGAGGCTGCTTCCGGGTGGTAAATGGCCATAGAACAAGCCACTGAGCTGTTGTTCGTTCCTGGTAGAGCGCTTCTCTCTTTGTATGCAAAATATATATATATATATATATATATATATATATATATATATATATACAGGGAGTGCAGAATTATTAGGCAAGTTGTATTTTTGAGGATTAATTTTATTATTGAACAACAACCATGTTCTCAATGAACCCAAAAAACTAATTAATATCAAAGCTGAATAGTTTTGGAAGTAGTTTTTAGTTTGTTTTTAGTTATAGCTATTTTAGGGGGATATCTGTGTGTGCAGGTGACTATTACTGTGCATAATTATTAGGCAACTTAACAAAAAACAAATATATATCCATTTCAATTATTTATTTTTACCAGTGAAACCAATATAACATCTCAACATTCACAAATATACATTTCTGACATTCAAAAACAAAACAAAAACAAATCAGTGACCAATATAGCCACCTTTCTTTGCAAGGACACTCAAAAGCCTGCCATCCATGGATTCTGTCAGTGTTTTGATCTGTTCACCATCAACATTGCGTGCAGCAGCAACCACAGCCTCCCAGACACTGTTCAGAGAGGTGTACTGTTTTTCCTCCTTGTAAATCTCACATTTGATGATGGACCACAGGTTCTCAATGGGGTTCAGATCAGGTGAACAAGGAGGCCATGTCATTAGATTTTCTTCTTTTATACCCTTTCTTGCCAGCCACGCTGTGGAGTACTTGGACGCGTGTGATGGAGCATTGTCCTGCATGAAAATCATGTTTTTCTTGAAGGATGCAGACTTCTTCCTGTACCACTGCTTGAAGAAGGTGTCTTCCAGAAACTGGCAGTAGGACTGGGAGTTGAGCTTGACTCCATCCTCAACCCGAAAAGGCTCCACAAGCTCATCTTTGATGATACCAGACCAAACCAGTACTCCACCTCCACCTTGCTGGCGTCTGAGTCGGACTGGAGCTCTCTGCCCTTTACCAATCCAGCCACGGGCCCATCCATCTGGCCCATCAAGACTCACTCTCATTTCATCAGTCCATAAAACCTTAGAAAAATCAGTCTTGAGATATTTCTTGGCCCAGTCTTGACGTTTCAGCTTGTGTGTCTTGTTCAATGGTGGTCGTCTTTCAGCCTTTCTTTCCTTGGCCATGTCTCTGAGTATTGCACACCTTGTGCTTTTGGGCACTCCAGTGATGTTGCAGCTTTGAAATATGGCCAAACTGGTGGCAAGTGGCATCTTGGCAGCTGCACGCTTGACTTTTCTCAGTTCATGGGCAGTTATTTTGTGCCTTGGTTTTTCCACACGCTTCTTGCGACCCTGTTGACTATTTTGAATGAAACGCTTGATTGTTCGATGATCACGCTTCAGAAGCTTTGCAATTTTAAGAGTGCTGCATCCCTCTGCAAGATATCTCACTATTTTTGACTTTTCTGAGCCTGTCAAGTCCTTCTTTTGACCCATTTTGCCAAAGGAAAGGAAGTTGCCTAATAATTATGCACAACTGATATAGGGTGTTGATGTCATTAGACCACACCCCTTCTCATTACAGAGATGCACATCACCTAATTTGCTTAATTGGTAGTAGGCTTTCGAGCCTATACAGCTTGGAGTAAGACAACATGCATAAAGAGGATGATGTGGTCAAAATACTCATTTGCCTAATAATTCTGCATTCCCTGTATATATATATATATATGTGTGTGTATATATATATATATATATATATATATATATATATATATATATATATATATATATATATATATATACATATACATACACACACACACACTCGTGGTTGCCCCTAAAATTTTGACTCCTAGATTTTCGAAGAAATTTGTCAAGCCCTGAGCTAAGCAACTCCAATTATACCCCTAGATTTTAGTCCACTGAGGATTAAGGCCTATTGGTTTGCTTTTATTTGTCATATTTGTTGTGAGCTGCAGAGCACCTATAAATAATAATAGTAAAAAAAAGCTAGTGTAATTTCTTGTTTCATACTATTTGTTTTACCTTCTCTGCTTTGGTCAATTAGGGACAGTTATAAATAGGTCATTAGAGTGTGCAGCCAATGGCTGTGTGGAATATAACAGTGTTCTGCGCTTCCGTTTCTAACAGGAACTGAAAAACTCACAATTTCAGATTGGAATTATGTGAAAAGGGGACAAAATGATAAATGAAAGTATATTGCAGACTTTATATGTGTGTATATAAATATACTATATATATATATATATATATATATATATATATATATATATATATATATATATATATATAGATAGATAGATAGATAGATAAAATATCATTTTTTATTACCATCTCAAAGTGTTTAATGCCCCTTTAAAATGTAATAACTGTAAAATAATGAACTATTATAGTTATAAAAATCAGATTAACAGTATAATTATATAGGGTAACGGGAAATTATATTTTCTATAATTATAGCTAAATTAATTAAATATCTTTTTTTTTTTTTTTTAGTACATCTTTGTAACATTTTGTAAAAACCAGCAATGGTATGGTATGTAATGGGGGGTGGGGCAAAATGTATCCTCGCCTGTGTGGCCAAAAATCCTAGCACCGGCCCTGGTAATAGGTAAACTACTCATTTGGGCTGTCAGGTTTTTTTTAGGGTTCTAAGAGGTGTAACTAGTTGATGCTCTATATAGGCACTCACAAGATAAATACACAGTGTCCAATGTAGACTCCCACCATTCACTGCTTGGATAAATGTCACTTTTAAGTTGTTATACAGTTCCAAAATGATCACTTCTTTTGGCACTCACAAGATAAATATAGACAACGGTGTATGTCTATTCTGGGCTACCACTCCCACCATGCACTACTACTTGGGTAAGTGTCCATTCCAGTTCTTAGTATATCCAGTTCCAGAGCACTTAATCAGTTAAAGTGGCACCCATGGGAGAAGAACACTTGGCAAGTGGCCCCCAGATACATCGAGCTCGATACCCCTGGACTAGAGGATCAAATTTCAATCACCACGCCTGCTCATAGAGCTGACGATGATGTGTATTGTGTCAGTGAAGTCATAATTTGGGTCATACAGGCCACTGCTGACCTTCTGAGACGGTGTGGTGTTTAAATGCTGGTGCACGAGACATTCACAACATATGTGGGTAAGCAGCTGGAAAAAACATAACATTTACTAGAAGAATTTTTGCTAATGGAAGTATATTGCAAAAATGATTCTATTTAAAAGTGAAATACATTAATGCACATTTTTATTTTGATGTCTCTGTTCCTTTAAACTATATTAATGGATTATACATAGTTTAGGAGCAAAGTAGTGTTATTTAAATAAAAAAAAGAAAAGAAATAGTGACAGTAGTTTGCAAAAGCCAGATAAGAGATACTTAGTCTAGCCTTGCAATTAAATGTTAGTGACAAATACAGTAAAGGATTCAAAGAATGTCTGTGATATGAATAATTCTAACCTGAGGATTAATTAGACTACGTTTTAGACAGGGTAGGTTAAGAGTGTTTTCTGGTTTGTATCTGCCTATAAAATCAGTGTTGTATCTTCCCTATTAAAGGTCTTTATGGTGAGTAGATCTATTAGACACCTTTGACATGGCAGTTATAGTGTCATTAGATGACTCAATGGAAAAAGTAATTTACAAAGTATATACGTAAGGATGTTGGCAGAATTTGTTTCTAGGCAGGAGAAAAAAACATTGCTTTTAATAATGCTAATGTCAACAAATAAATGCAGTTTAGATTTATTGCATTTTTTTATTAATTGAATTCTCATTGTGATTTACATTCCAATTGCCTAAAGTATAACATTATTGTTTTAGATCTGATAATTATAAAAAAAAACGACATTATTGATAGTCCTTACATGTAAATGTTCTATGAAGCTTATAGCATTTCTCTATATCCCCTAATCCGTTACTGTTTATTTATATAATAATAATAGTTAAAGGTGTATGATTCAAATCCTAACCTTAAAGGGACACTGAACCCAAATGTTTTTATTTTGTGATTCAGATAGAGCATGCAATTTTAAGCAACTTTCTAATTTACTCCTATTAGCAAACGTTCTTCGTTCTCTTAGTATCTTTAATTGAAAAGCAAGAGTGTAAGTTTAGATGCCGGCCCATTTTTGGTGAACAATCTGGGTTGTTCTTGCTGATTGGTGGATAAATTCATCCACCAATAAACAAGTGCTGTCCAGGGTTCTAGACTTTCTTTTTCAAATAAAGATAGCAAGAGAACGAAGAAAAATTGATAATAGGAGTAAATTAGAAAGTTGCTTAAAATTGCATGCTCTATATGAATCACAAAAGAAAAAATTTGGGTTCAGTGTCCCTTTAAGCATTTTTCTATTTACGAATATTTATGACTGCACTTTAAGTATTAGTCATTTAGTTGCATCCAATATAGGGCATTGTGTTCAGAAATTAATTATCAGCAGACTAACAATTTTGTCCACTCAGTAATGACGTGGAGGCATCTAATAAGTTAAGAAACTGTAGAAGTTCAGAGGATGACTGAACCCTGTTTCGATGGAAAAACTTGTAAGGTGAATAGCAGTCTGGTTGAGAAAACAACAAGGAAGGCTGTCGGTATTGCATGATTCCAAAGAGATTCTTTGTGCAACAGTTTTTGGTGAGAAAGGCAAATTCCAGGAATGCACTTACATTTAGATTAGACATAGCTAAAAATAAAATAAATGATGAAATTATAGTTTAATGAACCAGTAAAAATCCATTAATTGTTGAAAATTGAATGTTCATGGTGCTAGAGCTAAGAATTTTTATAACACCTGCATGTAATAAATAAAAGTTATTTAAATCCATAAATACCTAATGGGACTGCATATACACATTAACAAAATGTAAATTCAATTAAAAAAGAAAAAGGTGGGCATTTTGCAAGCTTGCACAATCATATCAATCAATGGATCATGTAGTCCAAACCTTAACAAATAGCACTGCTTGCTCTCTAAGCCATCAGATGTAAGGCGTGGGTATTTGGATGATGGATCATAATTGTGTCCACAGTCATTCTTACTAAAAGAGGGAAACAGGCGCATCCTTACTAATATGGGAGACTATCTCTATCCTTCATATTTTTTCCTTGCAGCAGACCTCCCAACTGTCCCTATTTGAGAGTTACTGTCCCTAATTCTGAGCTGTGTCCCACTTTCCTTTTGAGACAGACATATGTCTTTATTTGCAGAATTTCCCCTAGACCCACCCGTAAACCCCCAGATACGCCCACAAACCACCAGACACACCCACAGACCAGCCAGACAGTCCCAAAATCCCACCCATAACCCTACCCCTTTCTGACACAGTTTACCCACAAAAAGGCAATTTCTGAAGTCCTTAATACCTAGTCACCAATTTTGTGAGGCGTGTTGTAGTGCTTGGAAGACAAGAGGAAAAACATAAAACATAAATACCAGAGCAAATACCAATTTTATACTTTCCTAATATATACCCTTTGTGAGAGGGAACTTATTGATACATCTGATAATAGCACTTTACCAATTCTGGGCCAGATTACGAGTGGCACGCTAACTGTTGTGCACAAACAATATTGGGTGTGTTGAAAGTAAACGCGTTCGCTCGAGCTCAATTGAATTAAACGTTTGTAGGGTTAGCGTAACCTCTGAGCTCTGGCTAACTATTACGCTTGAATAAAAAGTTGCACAAAACACATAATGCATTAAAAAGTATAGTTACACAAATAATAACACCATCTAATAAAAATTTATTTTTAAAAATTGCAATAAAAAAGTTATAAGGGCTCAAAGATATGAGGTCTCTGCTGTTGCACTGCAAATGGCTTTAACACAGAGATACATACATATACAATATATCTAAATATGTACGTGTGTGTGTGTGTGTATATATATATATATATATATATATATATATATATATATATATGTGTGTGTGTGTGTGTGCACATATGTATTTATATTTGTATATATGTATTTACAGACATATACACCTGTATAAACACATAAATACATATATACACATATATAGAAGTGCATTAGAGCCCTTTGCAGCCAAGCAAATGAAACATATAAAAGCATTTTTTTTGCAATATTCATATTTAACAAAGTGTTTAACTATGTATTCACTGTAAATATTGCTTATATGTTCTAAGTATTTCTACATAGATTTTCATATATATATATAATCAAAAAGAGACTGAAAAATAGAAGGAAAGAAAACAGAGAAGCAGAAACCAAGAAAACAGCCAATCTTATTCAGCACTAGGGCACATTCCTAAGGATCTAAGTTATTCAATAAAACAAAGTCAACATGCTGAAAATAAATACAATTGTTGAAAAATTTGGTAAGAAGAGAATAGTAAATGGACAAATGACATGTAGATCTGAAGGGGTAGTATACATGGTAACATGTAGTTGCCAAATGTATTAACCCCTTAATGACCGGACCATTTTTCAATTTTCTTACCCTTAATGACAATGGCTATTTTTACATTTCTGCAGTGTTTGCGTTTAGCTGTAATTTTCCTCTTACTCGTTTACTGTACCCACACATATTATATACCGTTTTTCTCATCATTAAATGGACTTTCTAAAGATACCATTATTTTCATCATATCTTATAATTTACTAAAAAAAAAAAAGATAAAATATGAGGAAAAAATGGAAAAAAACACACTTTTTCTAACTTTGACCCCCAAAATCTGTTACACATCTACAATCACCAAAAAACACCCATGCTAAATAGCTTATAAATTTTGTCCTGAGTTTAGAAATACCCAATGTTTACATGTTCTTTGCTTTTTTTGCAATTTATGGGGCAATAAATACAAGTAGCACTTTGCTATTTCCAAACCACTTTTTTTCAAAATTAGCGCTAGTTACTTTGGAACCCTGATATCTGTCAGGAATACCTGAATATCCCTTGACATGTATATATTTTGTTTTAGAAGACATCCCAAAGTATTGATCTAGGCCCATTTTGGTATATTTCATGCCACCATTTCACTGCCAAATGCGATAAAAAAAAAAACTTTTTCACAAATTTTGTCACAAACTTTAGGTTTCCCACTGAAATTATTTACAAACAGCTTCTGCAATTATGGCACAAATGGTTGTAAATGCTTCTCTGGGATCCCCTTTTTCAGAAATAACAGACTTATATGGCTTTGTGGTTGCTTTTTGGTAATTAGAAGGCCGCTAAATGCCGCTGCGCACCACACATGTTTTATGCCCAGGAGTGAAGGGGTTAATTAGGGAGCTTGTAGGGTTAATTTTAGCTTTAGTGTAGTGTAGTAGACAACCCCAAGTATTGATCTAGGCCCATTTTGGTATATTTTATGCCACCATTTCACCGCCAAATGCGAGCAAATAAAAAAAAAAACTTTACATTTTTCACAATTTTAGGTTTCTCACTGAAATTATTTACAAACAGCTTGTGCAATTATGGCACAAATGGTTGTAAAAGCTTCTCTGGGATCCCCTTTGTTCAGAAATAGCAGATTTATATGGCTTTGGCGTTGCTTTTTGGTAATTAGAAGGCCGCTAAATGCTGCTGCGCACCACACGTGAATTATGCCCAGCAGTGAAGGGGTTAAATTAGGTAGCTTGTAGGGAGCTTGCAGGGTTAATTTTAGAGATCAGCCTCCCACCTGACACATCCCACCCCCTGATCCCTCCCAAACAGCTCTCTTCCCTCCCCCACCCCACAATTGTTACCGCCAAGTCTGCCAGTACTAAATAAAAGTTTTTGTTTTTTTTTAAATAAAAATTATAAAATATTTTAGTTGTGATGGACCCCTGCCTTAGCACCAACCTCCCTGATCCCCCCTCGAGCTCTCTAACCCTCTCCCCTACCTAATTACCGCCATCTTGGGCACTGGCAGCTGTCTGCCAGTACCCAGTTTGGCCCCACAAACCAAACTATTTTAATTTTATTTATAACTTTTATTTGTATGTTTAATTATTTCTGTAGTGTAGCAGCCCCCCCACAATACCCCCACCCCCTCCCCCTCCCAGATCCTTTTAAATGTTAAAAAAAATAAAAAATTTCCCCTTCCTTTTTCATTGGTGTCAGTGTGGCTAATGCGCGCATGTGCACGCGCGCCCACGTGCACGCGCGCGCATCGTGGACGCACGCGCACACGCTCCCTCCTCCCACCGGACAAAGGCACCATCGGCACCATCACTACCGGTGCAGAGAGGGCCACAGAGTGGCTCTCTCTGCATCGGAGTCTTGTAAAGGGGTATTGCAGGATGCCTCCATATCGAGGCATCACTGCAATACCCTCAGAGCTGCTGGAAGTGATTGTGATCACTTCCAGCACTCTGTTAGACAACTGACGTACCAGGTACGTCCATTGTCATTAACTGCTTGTTAATGCATGACGTACCTGGTACGTCAGTTGTCATTATGGGGTTAAATAGGTAAAACTTACAGAGAACTACGTGAGAGAATAAAAGAACACAAACGAGACATAAAAAATAGATTAATAAAAACCAGTAGTGTTGCACAGCACTTTTTATACTATCACAACAGTAATAAAAATAAGCTTAAATTCAGGGGTCTAGAAAAGATTGATCTAAAAGGGAGAGGAGGAGATTTAAGATAAAATATTGCTCCAAAAGGAATGCAAATGGATCCTTAATTTGCAATCGTTAAAACTTAATGGGTTAAACGAAGAAATAAATTACGCTCCTTTCTTAAATTATTGAATGGTCTTAAAGTAAATAAGAAAAGGAAGAAAAGGACCTGCTTTACGTGATTAAAGAACACATAAAATGTAAGTGAAATAGAATCACAGTAAATCTGATGATCGCTCAAATCTAAATTAAACATAGTCTATTCATGGCACTTCTTGTTTTTGTCTCTATGTATATGTATTTCTTTCTCCTTCATTGTATTAATTTATAAAAAGCATTGCATAAAGATATATATATATATATATATATATATATATATATATATATATATACAGTGTATATATATATATATATATATATATATATATATATATATATATAGGTATCCAAAACACCAGAACTCGCCCACAGAGGAAAACTGCCTGGGTGCAAATTTGTAGAAGATATACAGCCAAAAGAAAATGCACTCTCAGGACTTTCATAAACAAGTTACTTTTATTTCTGTAACGTTTTCGGAGGTCTTGCCTCCTTCATCAGCATAAATAAAGTGAAAACAAACAAACTCTTAAATAGTGACATACTCACTCAAAATCATTTCAAACCACTACCTGTGCTGGCGCCAAAATTACCGATGTTGGACCGCATGATGCGTTCCAAATGTGCTAAGTGGCGGAAGTAGTGCGCCAAACTACTTCCGGTTGTCAAAATTCTGTAGCTGTAAACAATCGGCTTAATCTATGTAAATGCCATAATTATAAAACCATTGTGGCATATTATCTAAACGCATAAAACAAACTCTTAACGTGCAAACGATTGTGCTAATACATTAAATAGTGATAGTAGATGTGACAGCCGCTTGTTACCATGACAACTTAAACAATGCTAGAATGTAATCCTGTACAGGAACAGACTAACAGTAACTATGTTTCTAGATACATCAAAGTGTGTTAAAACAAGCATGCTGTTTGGCTACAATTTGTGTGTTTAAAGATGGTGTATGTATTAATAAAAGAGGATAAACAAATCTAATTATTAGACCCGCCAGCTGACATATTGTGCTATATATATGTTGTTGTGTTACCTTATATTGAAGATATTGAGTCAGTATATCCAATATTCATAAAGGAATCTCATATGGAGATATGTACCCCCGATATATAGCCTTCAAATTATAAATAACTAAAATACTAAAGATTATCGTTTATCTGCGATCTTCCCATTAACATGAGCTATTAACATGCATACTATTCCTATCCTCTGTCAAAAACCCCTTATGTACTCAAAACGTGAAAAAAATGTTTTTGAAATTTATACCGCTCAACTAGTTCCTATTAAGTGATGAGGTTATATATTAACACCATATTAAATCTCATTATTTGAGCTACGAGGGTCATATATGTATATTCCACTCCTATCTTGTGGCTGACAATGCCCCCATATGCTCCCTATTTAAACACTCCAAATCATTTAAACACAAACGTACAAAAGATGAATAAAACTAAACTTAAAAAATTAAACTTAAAAAATTAACAAATAAAAACAATTGATGTGACGGTCTTTCCATTAATCTACACAATGTCCCATTCGGGATGGATTTAGCTCCAATAGTCCTTGATTTTCATATATGCAGAATAAAGAGCGCTTGGTCATTCACTTCTGAATTTATATTTAATGTGACCCGCTCTGTGTTTATTTCTGTGCGTTCTTCGGTGTCTTCTATTACATCCTGGACCTCTAGGTTAATGTTGCCTTTAGAGGCACACAGCACCAGGGGTAGGAGTCTTTGGTATTTCTAATACCTGTGTGGAAGTCGGATAGTGGTGCCTTGGAGTTACCAGTTTTTTTCACACATAGCATTACACATAGCCAAAACTGGACACTTGATCCTTAAGCATCCTAGGAAGAAGAAACAACAACATGGAGAATAATTTGATGGCACAATAACCAGGATAATATAATGCATACTAAGCATTCGATCCTAAAGGCAACATTAACCTAGAGGTCCAGGGTGTAATAGAAGACACAGAAGAACGCACAGAAATAAACACAGAGCGGGTCACATTAAATATAAATTCAGAAGTGAATGACCAAGCGCTCTTTATTCTGCATATATGAAAATCAAGGACTATTGGAGCTAAATCCATCCCGAATGGGACATTGTGTAGATTAATGGAAAGACCGTCACATCAATTGTTTTTATTTGTTAATTTTTTAAGTTTAATTTTTTAAGTTTAGTTTTATTCATCTTTTGTACGTTTGTGTTTAAATGATTTGGAGTGTTTAAATAGGGAGCATATGGGGGCATTGTCAGCCACAAGATAGGAGTGGAATATACATATATGACCCTCGTAGCTCAAATAATGAGATTTAATATGGTGTTAATATATAACCTCATCACTTAATAGGAACTAGTTGAGCGGTATAAATTTCAAAAACATTTTTTTCACGTTTTGAGTACATAAGGGGTTTTTGACAGAGGATAGTAATAGTATGCATGTTAATAGCTCATGTTAATGGGAAGATCGCAGATAAACGATAATCTTTAGTATTTTAGTTATTTATAATTTGAAGGCTATATATCGGGGGTACATATCTCCATATGAGATTCCTTTATGAATATTGGATATACTGACTCAATATCTTCAATATAAGGTAACACAACAACATATATATAGCACAATATGTCAGCTGGCGGGTCTAATAATTAGATTTGTTTATCCTCTTTTATTAATACATACACCATCTTTAAACACACAAATTGTAGCCAAACAGCATGCTTGTTTTAACACACTTTGATGTATCTAGAAACATAGTTACTGTTAGTCTGTTCCTGTACAGGATTACATTCTAGCATTGTTTAAGTTGTCATGGTAACAAGCGGCTGTCACATCTACTATCACTATTTAATGTATTAGCACAATCGTTTGCACGTTAAGAGTTTGTTTTATGCGTTTAGATAATATGCCACAATGGTTTTATAATTATGGCATTTACATAGATTAAGCCGATTGTTTACGGCTACAGAATTTTGACAACCGGAAGTAGTTTGGCGCACTACTTCCGCCACTTAGCACATTTGGAACGCATCATGCGGTCCAACATCGGTAATTTTGGCGCCAGCACAGGTAGTGGTTTGAAATGATTTTGAGTGAGTATGTCACTATTTAAGAGTTTGTTTGTTTTCACTTTATTTATGCTGATGAAGGAGGCAAGACCTCCGAAAACGTTACAGAAATAAAAGTAACTTGTTTATGAAAGTCCTGAGAGTGCATTTTCTTTTGGCTGTATATATATATATATAACAAAAAATAGAAGGCACTCACCGGATTTAACAAGGGGTGAAAACACTTTATTCCCTTATATGTAACGTTTTGGGGAAACACTCCCCGTCTTCAGACAATCAATTTAAGCAAACCTTAAGCAAGGATTTAAATACCCTCTTACCTCATTAACAATGAACCCACATGTGAAGTCCAGCAGGTGCGTGGCCCGGTGCGCATGTCATCAGACGGCGTCCGTTGCCTAGCAACCTGCCAGCATTTGTCAATAACCATTACCATGTAATTTTAGACATAACTAACACCTGTGCTACGAAACTTTACTTAAAAACAAACTACTAAATACTATCAGTATGCACTACAACTAATTGACTAGACCTTACTTTAAATAAGTAAATACTAAACAATGTTAAAAATGTCTGCAAACCATACAAAAGATCAACTAATTACTTGCAGAACAGTTATACCGTCTATGCGCTAATAAATATGTTAAAGGGATAGTCTAGTCAAAATTAAACTTTCATGATTCAGATAGGACATGTAATTTTAAAAACTTTCCAATTTACTTCTATTATCGAATTTGCTCAATTCTTTAGATATCCTTTGTTGAAGAAATAGCAATGCACATGTGTGAGCCAATCACACAAGGCCTCTATGTGCAGCAACCAATCAGCAGCTACTGAGCATATCTAGATATGCTTTTCAGCAAGTGATATCAAGAGAATGAAGCAAATTAGATAATAGAAGTAAATTAGAAAGGTGTTTAAAATGACATGCTCTTTCTAAATTACGAAAGAAAAAATTTGGGTTTCATGTCCTTTTAAGCAATGAATGCTAATAGCTATGCTGATAATATTAGCTGCATGCTCTCAAGGCATATCATATTTTACGTATGCTTAAAGGAGGGATAGCATGAAAATACTAATATAGATATGCAGAGGAACAAGAAATAAATCCGAAATAAACTAAGAAAAAACATAAATAGAAAATAAATAAATAAAATAAATAAAAATATAAGTCAAACAGGCAAAAATTAAACAAAAATAAACCTAAAGAGCTTACGACATATAGAAAAAACAAAAAAATACAAAATTTAAGGCATTTATAGGGAGATTGAAAAGAGGTGAGACTAGGAAGAAGATAGGAAACGGAGAATAAGAAGAAAAAATAGAAAAAGAAAAGAAAAAGGAGAGAAAAGAAAAAGATAAGGGGAAGGAAGAGAAAAAGAGAACGAAAGAGAGAAGGAGAACCTGCCACTATCAGAGCAACAGTTAGGCTATATTATCCAAATGGAGCTTTAAAGGAAACTATGCCATTCCAGTTTTGTATTAAGGCCCTTCGGGGTAATAGTGTCCAATTCAAAAGTCCATCTTTCTGTAGGAGTATCCTATTCCTATATCCTCCACGGCTGAGTGTAGGTACATGGTCTATAATATGATATCGTAAGTCTGATACGTTGTGACCTCGTTTTAGGAAATGTTGTGCTACCGGTTGGTTAGAGTCTCCTATACATAATGCTTGTCGTATGGCACTCCGATGGTTGGCCATCCTTGTTCTTAAGTCGTCACATGTTTTACCCACGTAAAACAAACTACACGGGCAGTAAAGCAGGTTTACAATGTATGGGATGGTGCAGGTGACCCTGTGTTTAAGGTAATATTTCTTCTTGTGCCTGGGGTTATTGAAATATCTACCCACCTGTAATCTGTTACATGTTGTACAGCCGCTACATCTGTAGCAACCCAGTTTAGTTGTTTGCTTATTCAACCAGTTTTTTGAGTAGCAGTGCACTGGGTCTGTCATCTGAAGGCTATCTTCGAGTGATTTCCCTTTTCTGTATCCAATCCGTGGTACTTCCATATTTTTGAAGGGTAAGATGTCGTCACTTTGTAGTATTTCCCAATTGCGCTTCAAGATGCGGTTAAACTCATTCTTGTCTGCTGTATATGTTGTTGTGAATGTCAGCCTCTTTTTGTTTGGTTCTGTTAACTCCTTGTTCTTCTGTTTTGCCATCCCTGCCTGAATCCTTTGTTCTCTCAGGACCTTGCTCTTATATCCTCTTTCTTTAAAGTTCTATTCCATGTCTTCTTGCTGGATCTGTGCAGTGTCTTTTTCTGTGTTATTTCTTGTCACTCTAATAAACTGCGACTTCGGGAGTGCTTTCTTCAAAGCTAGAGGGTGGCAGCTTGAAGCTTCCAGCAGTGAATTTCTATCTGTGGGTTTCTTATAGAGGGTTGTCTGCAATGTGTTGTTTTATTTATAGATCTTTAGGTCCAGGAATTCTTTTTCCTTCTCACTCCAATTCAATTTGAATTTTAATGACTGATGCTGCTCGTTAAGTTCTTTAGCCCATTCTTGAAGTGATTCTGGACTCCCTATCCATATAATGAAGAGGTCGTCAATATACCTTTTTTAAAGGATTATCTTCTGGTTTCTAAAGATACTGTTCTTATCTATCTCAAATCCTTCCATAAATAGATTCGCATAGGATGGGGCCACATTTGATCCCATTGCTGTACCAGTTAATTGCAGGTAATACTTGCTCTCGATTCTGAAGAAGTTCTTCCTTAAGCAGCTGTCAATGAATTCGAATATGAATTCTTCAGGTGGTCCAATATATGGATACCTTTGCAGTCATCTCTTAATAGACTCAAGTCCTTCAATGTGCGGTATGACCGTATACAGGCTTGTAACATCAAGGGTTACAAGCAGGTCTTCTTCATTCATAGGCCCAATAGCTTTTAGTTGTCGTATTACATCCTCTGCATCTCTCAGGTAACTATCCATCCATTGCACAAGAGGTTGTAGTATATTGTCAATGGTTGTAGGTGAGAGTCTGTTGCTGCCACTATTGGATGGCCAGGGGGTTCTTTATGTATATATGTATGTATATATATATGTATGTATATATATATATATATATATATATGTATGTATATATATATATATATATTTTTTATATATATATATATATATATATATATATATATGTTTCGCTAAGAATGTAAAGGTAATCAAATGACATTTATTTCTGCATTATGTCCCAGAAAATAATTTGTTTTCTATAAAAGTTGAGAAAGCTAAGCAATCGGTTACAAAATATTTCACCTGGCTGAACTTTTTAAAAAAAAATACGTGAAGTAACAGGAGGAATTACAATTACAAATAAAAAGACACCTTCTTAATGACATCACTACAATGTCTGCCGGAAGAAGCCCTAAGCCAAAGAGGGTGAAACGCGCTTAGCTTGGTGTTGCTCCGGTCGCGGACACCTACATGCGACCGTGATGTGTTTGCTCCTACTAACACATTAGGAAGACCAACTTATACCAAGAAATAAGCGTTGGAAGTGGGACCCTTTCAAAAGGAAAAGCGGCTATATAGGAGGCTGAAGTTGAAGTGCTCCATGGCGAAATAGGACTTGATTAACCCCCAGAGTGACAGCGGTGTGCGGTGATTCGCATAGTGAAAGGGAAGGAAAGATGACATCACACGCTGATTGAGTACTCTACCTGTAGCCAATTTTATTGTGCAGGGATTTTGAAGGGGAATCATCCGTTAAGTGAAACACTCTCCCTGTAACGGACACCGCCTTTTGTCTATTTATTCATGGGGACACTTATCCTACAGCCTGCATAATACCCACACGCTTGTATGGGGGATACCAATCAAAGACTTGAACTGTAAATAAATTACTTGTTCCCAGTTTGTTTGATTATTAGCTTGCATTTGTGTGCGTGGCTGTACTAGGTGTACTAGGGACTCGGGTACTTGGAAGAGACCTTGACGTGGTACCTGAGCTTGTCCCATTTGGCCAAATGCGGTAACTAACTAACTATATATATATATATATATATATATATATATATATATATATAATCCCTCATATAGTGAATCCAGCCTCCTGCGCCATCCGCCTGTGTGCTAACATGCAACAAATATATCCACTGAAAGAAAGCACTCACAGGACTTCTTGATAGTGGGTTAACCAAAAGGCAACTTAACTTTTTATTTTAATAACCCACTATCAAGAAGTCCTGTGAGTGCTTTCTTTCAGTGGATATATATATATAGTGCTTTCTCCAACATAGGTGTGTCCGGTCCACGGCGTCATCCTTACTTGTGGGATATTCTCTTCCCCAACAGGAAATGGCAAAGAGCCCAGCAAAGCTGGTCACATGATCCCTCCTAGGCTCCGCCTACCCCAGTCATTCTCTTTGCCGTTGCACAGGCAACATCTCCACGGAGATGGTTAAGAGTTTTTTGGTGTTTAAATGTAGTTTTTATCCTTCAATCAATAGTTTGTTATTTTAAAATAGTGCTGGTATGTACTATTTACTCTGAAACAGAAAAGAGATGAAGATTTCTGTTTGTAAGAGGAAGATGATTTTATAAACCGTTACTAAAATCGATGGCTGTTTCCACACAGGACTGTTGAGATGAAGTAACTTCAGTTGGGGGAAACAGTGGGCAGACTTTGCTGCTTGAGGTATGACTGGCCACATTTCTAACAAGACTTTGTAATGCTGGAAGGCTGTCATTTTCCCTATGGGATCCGGTAAGCCATTTTCTTAGTTAAGTAAAAGAATAAAGGGCTTCATAAGGGCTTTAAAGACTGGTAGACATATTTTTGGGCTAATACGATTACTTTCTAAGCATATTTGGTGGATTATAACTATTAATAGTGCTTATAATCTTGGGGATTGTTTTTAAAAAAAAACGTCAGGCACTGTATTGGACACCTTTTTCACTGGGGGCCTTTTCTAGTCATAGGCAGAGCCTCATTTTCGCGCCACTAATGCGCAGTTGTTTTTGGAGAGCAAGGCATGCAGATGCATGTGTGAGGAGCTAAGAACCACTGAAAAAGCTTATTGAAGGCGTCATTTGGTATCGTATTCCCCTCTGGGCTTGGTTGGGTCTCAGCAAAGCAGATACCTGGGACTGTATAGGGGTTAATTGTAAAAACGGCTCCGGTTCCGTTATTTTAAGGGTTAAAGCTTTCAAATTTGGTGTGCAATACTTTTAAGGCTTTAAGACACTGTGGTGAAATTTTGGTGAATTTTGAACAATTCCTTCATACTTTTTCACATATTCAGTAATAAAGTGTGTTCAGTTTAAAATTTAAAGTGACAGTAACGGTTTTATTTTAAAACGTTTTTTGTGCTTTATTATCAAGTTTATGCCTGTTAACATGTCTGAACCATCAGATAAACGATGTTCTATATGTTTGAAAGCCAAGGTTTCTCCCCATTTAAATATATGTGATGATTGTGACATAGGCCTAGATTTAGAGTTCGGCGGTAAAAGGGCTGCTAACGCTCCGCGGGTTTTTTTCTGGCCGCACCATAAATTTAACTCTGGTATCGAGAGTTCAAACAAATGCTGCGTTAGGCTCCAAAAAAGGAGCGTAGAGCATTTTTACCGCAAATGCAACTCTCGATACCAGAGTTGCTTACGGACGCGGCCGGCCTCAAAAACGTGCTCGTGCACGATTCTCCCATAGGAAACAATGGGGCTGTTTGAGCTGAAAAAAAACCTAACACCTGCAAAAAAGCAGCGTTCAGCTCCTAACGCAGCCCCATTGTTTCCTATGGGGAAACACTTCCTACGTCTGCACCTAACACTCTAACATGTACCCCGAGTCTAAACACCCCTAACCTTACACTTATTAACCCCTAATCTGCCGCCCCCGCTATCGCTGACCCCTGCATTACACTTTTAACCCCTAATCTGCCGCTCCGTAAACCGCCGCCACCTACGTTATCCCTATGTACCCCTAATCTGCTGCCCTAACATCGCCGACCCCTATGTTATATTTATTAACCCCTAATCTGCCCCCCACAACGTCGCCGACACCTACCTACACTTATTAACCCCTAATCTGCCGAGCGGACCTGAGCGCTACTATAATAAATGTATTAACCCCTAATCCGCCTCACTAACCCTATAATAAATAGTATTAACCCCTAATCTGCCCTCCCTAACATCGCCGACACCTACCTTCAATTATTAACCCCTAATCTGCCGACCGGAGCTCACCGCTATTCTAATAAATGTATTAACCCCTAAAGCTAAGTCTAACCCTAACACTAACACCCCCCTAACTTAAATATAATTTACATCTAACGAAATAAAATAACTCTTCTTAAATAAATTATTCCTATTTAAAGCTAAATACTTACCTGTAAAATAAATCATAATATAGCTACAATATAAATTACATTTATATTATAGCTATTTTAGGATTAATATTTATTTTACAGGCAACTTTGTAATTATTTTAACCAGGTACAATAGCTATTAAATAGTTAAGAACTATTTAATAGTTACCTAGTTAAAATAATTACAAATTTACCTGTAAAATAAATCCTAACCTAAGTTATAATTAAACCTAACACTACCCTATCAATAAAATAATTAAATAAACTACCTACAATTACCTACAATTAACCTAACACTACACTATCAATAAATTAATTAAACACAATTGCTACAAATAAATACAATTAAATAAACTTGCTAAAGTACAAAAAATAAAAAAGAACTAAGTTACAGAAAATAAAAAAATATTTACAAACATAAGAAAAATATTACAACAATTTTAAACTAATTACACCTACTCTAAGCCCCCTAATAAAATAACAAAGACCCCCAAAATAAAAAATTCCCTACCCTATTCTAAAATACAAAAATTACAAGCTCTTTTACCTTACCAGCCCTGAACAGGGCCCTTTGCGGGGCATGCCCCAAGAAGTTCAGCTCTTTTGCCTGTAAAAAAAAACATACAATACCCCCCCCCAACATTACAACCCACCACCCACATACCCCTAATCTAACCCAAACCCCCCTTAAATAAACCTAACACTAATCCCCTGAAGATCTTCCTACCTTGTCTTCACCATACCAGGTTCACCGATCCGTCCTGGCTCCAAGATCTTCATCTAACCCAAGCGGGGGTTGGCGATCCATAATCCGGTGCTCCAAAGTCTTCCTCCTATCCGGCAAGAAGAGGACATCCGGACCGGCAAACATCTTCTCCAAGCGGCATCTTCTATGTTCTTCCATCCGATGACGACCGGCTCCATCTTGAAGACCTCCAGCGCGGATCCATCCTCTTCTTCCGACGACTAGACGACGAATGACGGTTCCTTTAAGGGACGTCATCCAAGATGGCGTCCCTCGAATTCCGATTGGCTGATAGGATTCTATCAGCCAATCGGAATTAAGGTAGGAATTTTCTGATTGGCTGATGGAATCAGCCAATCAGAATCAAGTTCAATCCGATTGGCTGATCCAATCAGCCAATCAGATTGAGCTCGCATTCTATTGGCTGATCGGAACAGCCAATAGAATGCGAGCTCAATCTGATTGGCTGATTGGATCAGCCAATCGGATTGAACTTGATTCTGATTGGCTGATTCCATCAGCCAATCAGAAAATTCCTACCTTAATTCCGATTGGCTGATAGAATCCTATCAGCCAATCGGAATTCGAGGGACGCCATCTTGGATGACGTCCCTTAAAGGAACCGTCATTCGTCGTCTAGTCGTCGGAAGAAGAGGATGGATCCGCGCTGGAGGTCTTCAAGATGGAGCCGGTCGTCATCGGATGGAAGAACATAGAAGATGCCGCTTGGAGAAGATGTTTGCCGGTCCGGATGTCCTCTTCTTGCCGGATAGGAGGAAGACTTTGGAGCACCGGATTATGGATCGCCAACCCCCGCTTGGGTTGGATGAAGATCTTGGAGCCAGGACGGATCGGTGAACCTGGTATGGTGAAGACAAGGTAGGAAGATCTTCAGGGGATTAGTGTTAGGTTTATTTAAGGGGGGTTTGGGTTAGATTAGGGGTATGTGGGTGGTGGGTTGTAATGTTGGGGGGGGGGTATTGTATGTTTTTTTTTACAGGCAAAAGAGCTGAACTTCTTGGGGCATGCCCCGCAAAGGGCCCTGTTCAGGGCTGGTAAGGTAAAAGAGCTTGTAATTTTTGTATTTTAGAATAGGGTAGGGAATTTTTTATTTTGGGGGTCTTTGTTATTTTATTAGGGGGCTTAGAGTAGGTGTAATTAGTTTAAAATTGTTGTAATATTTTTCTTATGTTTGTAAATATTTTTTTATTTTCTGTAACTTAGTTCTTTTTTATTTTTTGTACTTTAGATAGTTTATTTAATTGTATTTATTTGTAGCAATTGTGTTTAATTAATTTATTGATAGTGTAGTGTTAGGTTAATTGTAGGTAATTGTAGGTAGTTTATTTAATTATTTTATTGATAGGGTAGTGTTAGGTTTAATTATAACTTAGGTTAGGATTTATTTTACAGGTAAATTAGTAATTATTTTAACTAGGTAACTATTAAATAGTTCTTAACTATTTAATAGCTATTGTACCTGGTTAAAATAATTACAAAGTTGCCTGTAAAATAAATATTAATCCTAAAATAGCTATAATATAATTATAATTTATATTGTAGCTATATTAGGATTTATTTTACAGGTAAGTATTTAGCTTTAAATAGGAATAAGTTATTTAATAAGAGTTAATTTATTTCGTTAGATAAAAATTATATTTAAGTTAGGGGGGTGTTAGTGTTAGGGTTAGACTTAGCTTTAGGGGTTAATACATTTATTAGAATAGCGGTGAGCTCCGGTCGGCAGATTAGGGGTTAATAATTGAAGTTAGGTGTCGGCGATGTTAGGGAGGGCAGATTAGGGGTTAATACTATTTATGATAGGGTTAGTGAGGCGGATTAGGGGTTAATACATTTATTATAGTAGCGCTCAGGTCCGCTCGGCAGATTAGGGGTTAATAAGTGTAGGCAGGTGTCGGCGACGTTGTGGGGGGCAGATTAGGGGTTAATAAATATAACATAGGGGTCGGCGATGTTAGGGGCAGCAGATTAGGGGTACATAGGGATAACGTAGGTGGCGGCGATTTGCGGTCGGAAGATTAGGGGTTAATTATTTTAAGTAGCTTGCGGCGACGTTGTGGGGGGCAAGTTAGGGGTTAATAAATATAATATAGGGGTCGGCGGGGTTAGGGGCAGCAGATTAGGGGTACATAAGTATAACGTAGGTGGCGGTCGGCAGATTAGGGGTTAAAAATTTTAATCGAGTGGCGGCGATGTGGGGGGACCTCGGTTTAGGGGTACATAGGTAGTTTATGGGTGTTAGTGTACTTTAGGGTACAGTAGTTAAGAGCTTTATAAACCGGCGTTAGCCAGAAAGCTCTTAACTCCTGCTATTTTCAGGCGGCTGGAATCTTGTCGTTAGAGCTCTAACGCTCACTGCAGAAACGACTCTAAATACCAGCGTTAGAAAGATCCCATTGAAAAGATAGGCTACGCAAATGGCGTAGGGGGATCTGCGGTATGGAAAAGTCGCGGCTGAAAAGTGAGCGTTAGACCCTTTAATCACTGACTCCAAATACCAGCGGGCGCCCAAAACCAGCGTTAGGAGCCTCTAACGCTGGTTTTGACGGCTACCGCCGAACTCTAAATCTAGGCCTTTGTGTCCAAACAAAGTAGGGACAATGATGCCACTGATAATGATGTTGCCCAAGATGATTCCTCAAGTGAGGGGAGTAAGCATGGTACTGCATCATCCCCTTCTGTGTCTACACCAGTCATGCCCACACAAGAGGCCCCTAGTACATCTAGTGCGCCAATACTTATTACTATGCAACAATTAACGGCTGGAATGGATAATTCTATTAAAAACATTTGATCCAAAATGCCCACTTATCAGAGAAAGCGCGATTGCTCTGTTTTAAATACTGAAGAGCAAGAGGACGCTGATGATAATTGTTCTGACATACCCTCACACCAATCTGAAGGGGCCAGGAGGGAGGTTTTGTCTGAGGGAGAAATTTCAGATTCAGGAAAAATTTCTCAACAAGCTGAACCTGATGTTATTACATTTAAATTTAAATTAGAACATCTCCGCGCACTGCTTAAGGAGGTATTATCTACTCTGGATGATTGTGACAATTTGGTCATTCCAGAGAAATTATGTAAGATGGACAAGTTCCTAGAGGTCCCGGTGCCCCCCGATGCTTTTCCTATACCCAAGCGGGTGGCGGACATTGTAAATAAGGAATGGGAAAGGCCCGGCATACCTTTTGTTCCTCCCCCTATATTTAAGAAATTATTTCCTATGGTCGACCCCAGAAAGGACTTATGGCAGACAGTCCCCAAGGTCGAGGGGGCGGTTTCTACTCTAAACAAACGCACTACTATCCCTATAGAAGATAGTTGTGCTTTCAAGATCCTATGGATAAAAAATTAGAGGGTTTGCTTAAAAAGATGTTTGTTCAGCAAGGTTACCTTCTACAACCAATCTCATGCATTGTTCCTGTCACTACAGCAGCGTGTTTCTGGTTCGAAGAACTAGAGAAGTCGCTCAATAAAGAATCTTCGTATGAGGAGGTTATGGACAGAGTTCAAGCACTTAAATTGGCTAACTCTTTTATTTTAGACGCCACTTTGCAATTAGCTAGATTAGCGGCGAAAAATTCAGGGTTTGCTATTGTGGCGCGCAGAGCGCTTTGGCTAAAGTCTTGGTCGGCGGATGTGTCCTCCAAGACCAAATTGCTTAACATCCCTTTCAAGGGTAAAACACTGTTTGGCCCTGACTTGAAAGAGATTATTTCAGACATCACTGGGGGAAAGGGCCACGCCCTTCCTCAGGATAGGTCTTTTAAAGCTAAAAATAAGCCAAATTTTCGTCCCTTTCGCAGAAGCGGACCAGCCTCAAATTCTACACCCTCTAAGCAAGAGGGTAATACTTCTCAAACCAAACCAGCCTGGAGACCGATGCAAGGCTGGAACAAGGGTAAGCAGGCCAAGAAACCTGCAACTGCTACCAAAACAGCATGAAGTGTTGGCCCCCGATCCGGGACCGGATCTGGTGGGGGGCAGACTTTCTCTCTTTGCTCAGGCTTAGGCAAGAGATGTTCAGGATCCTTGGGCGCTAGAAATAGTTTCTCAAGGTTATCTCCTGGAATTCAAGGAACTACCCCCAAGGGGAAGGTTCCACAGGTCTCAATTATCTTCAAACCAAATAAAAAGACAGGCATTCTTACATTGTGTAGAAGACCTGTTAAGAATGGGAGTGATTCATCCAGTTCCATTAGGAGAACAAGGGATGGGGTTTTACTCCAACCTGTTCATAGTTCCCAAAAAAGAGGGAACATTCAGACCAATTTTAGATCTCAAGATTCTAAACAAATTTCTCAGGGTTCCATCGTTCAAAATGGAAACCATTCGAACGATCCTTCCTACCATCCAGGAAGGTCAATTCATGACCACGGTGGATTTAAAGGATGCGTACCTACATATTCCTATCCACAAGGAACATCATCGGTTCCTAAGATTCGCCTTTCTGGACAAGCATTCCCAGTTTGTGGCACTTCCATTCGGATTAGCCACTGCTCCAAGGATTTTCACAAAAGTACTAGGGTCCCTTCTAGCGGTGCTAAGACCAAGGGGCATTGCAGTAGTACCTTACTTGGACGACATCCTGATTCAAGCGTCGTCTCTGTCAAAAGCAAAGGCTCATACGGACATTGTCCTAGCCTTTCTCAGATCTCACGGGTGGAAAGTGAACATAGAAAAAAGTTCTCTGTCCCCGTCAACAAGAGTTCCCTTCTTGGGAACAATAATAGATTCCTTAGAAATGAAGATTTTTCTGACAGAGGTCAGAAAATCAAAACTTCTAAGCTCTTGTCAAGTACTTCATTCTGTTCTTCTTCCTTCCATAGCGCAGTGCATGGAAGTAATAGGTTTGATGGTTGCGGCAATGGACATAGTTCCTTTTGCACGAATTCATCTAAGACCATTACAACTGTGCATGCTCAGACAGTGGAATGGGGATTATACAGACTTGTCTCCGACGATTCAAGTAGATCAAAAGACCAGAGATTCACTCCGTTGGTGGCTGACCCTGGACAACCTGTCACAGGGAATGAGCTTCCGCAGACCGGAGTGGGTAATTGTCACGACCGACGCCAGCCTGGTGGGCTGGGGCGCGGTCTGGGAACCCCTGAAAGCTCAGGGTCTATGGTCTCGGGAAGAATCTCTTCTCCCGATAAACATTCTGGAACTGAGAGCGATATTCAATGCTCTCAAAGCTTGGCCTCATCTAACAAAGGCCAAATTCATAAGGTTTCAATCAGACAACATGACGACTGTTGCATATATCAACCATCAGGGGGGAACAAGGAGTTCCCTGGCGATGGAGGAAGTGACCAAGATAATTCAATGGGCGGAGGATCACTCCTGCCACTTGTCTGCAATCCACATCCCAGGAGTGGAAAATTGGGAAGCGGATTTTCTGAGTCGTCAGACCTTCCATCCGGGGGAGTGGGAACTCCATCCGGAAATCTTTGCCCAAATAACTCAATTATGGGGCATTCCAGACATGGATCTGATGGCTTCTCGTCAGAACTTCAAGGTTCCTTGTTACGGGTCCAGGTCCAGGGATCCCAAGGCGACTCTAGTGGATGCACTAGTAGCGCCTTGGACCTTCAACCTAGCTTATGTATTCCCACCGTTTCCTCTCATTCCCAGGCTGGTAGCCAGGATCAATCAGGAGAGGGCTTCGGTGATCTTGATAGCTCCTGCGTGGCCACGCAGGACTTGGTATGCAGACCTGGTGAATATGTCATCGGCTCCACCATGGAAGCTACCTTTGAGACAGGACCTTCTTGTTCAAGGTCCATTCGAACATCCGAATCTGGTTTCCCTCCAACTGACTGCTTGGAGATTGAACGCTTGATTTTATCAAAGCGTGGGTTTTCAGATTCTGTCATAGATACTCTTATTCAGGCTAGAAAGCCTGTAACTAGGAAAATTTACCATAAAATATGGAAAAAATATATCTGTTGGTGTGAATCTAAAGGATTCCCATGGAACAAGATAAAAATTCCTAAGATTCTATCCTTTCTACAAGAAGGTTTGGAGAAAGGATTATCTGCAAGTTCTCTGAAGGGACAGATCTCTGCTTTATCTGTTTTACTTCACAAAAAGCTGGCAGCTGTGCCAGATGTTCAAGCTTTTGTTCAGGCTCTGGTTAGAATCAAGCCTGTTTACAGACCTTTTACTCCTCCTTGGAGTCTAAATTTAGTTCTTTCAGTTCTTCAAGGGGTTCCGTTTGAACCCTTACATTCCGTAGATATTAAGTTACTATCTTGGAAAGTTTTTTGTTTTTGGTTGCAATTTCTTCTGCTAGAAGAGTTTCAGAGTTATCTGCTCTGCAGTGTTCTCCTCCTTATCTGGTGTTCCATGCAGATAAGGTGGTTTTGCGTACTAAGCCTGGTTTTCTTCCGAAAGTTGTTTCTAACAAAAATATTAACCAGGAGATAGTTGTACCTTCTTTGTGTCCGAATCCAGTTTCAAAGAAGGAACGTTTGTTACACAATTTGGATGTAGTTCGTGCTCTAAAATTCTATTTAGAGGCTACAAAGGATTTCAGACAAACATCTTCTTTGTTTGTTGTTTATTCTGGTAAAAGGAGAGGTCAAAAAGCAACTTCTACCTCTCTTTCTTTTTGGCTTAAAAGCATCATCCGATTGGCTTATGAGACTGCCGGACGGCAGCCTCCTGAAAGAATCACAGCTCATTCCACTAGGGCTGTGGCTTCCACATGGGCCTTCAAGAACGAGGCTTCTGTTGACCAGATATGTAAGGCAGCGACTTGGTCTTCACTGCACACTTTTGCCAAATTTTACAAATTTGATACTTTTGCTTCTTCAGAGGCTATTTTTGGGAGATAGGTTTTGCAAGCCGTGGTGCCTTCCATCTAGGTGACCTGATTTGCTCCCTCCCTTCATCCGTGTCCTAAGCTTTGGTATTGGTTCCCACAAGTAAGGATGACGC